>NW_022476072.1:0-1165 GCF_009193645.1 Aspergillus pseudonomiae | reverse complement strand
GGCCCAAATGTTGGACAATCCTGCCTCCACCTCTCTCTCTTGCCCTTCGCCCTAACTCATGCTAACTCATGCCGGATATGTCGACGCTTGTAGTTCGGTCCAATGCGTCATAGGACTTGTCTAATTCCGATTCTCAGGTATTATTTTTTTTTACTAGTTGCCCCCCACCAGGACTAATTCTGCGATGTCTCCCTGCAGCGATGTCCGAGGAGTACATATGTGGCTTTGCTACGATTTGTCATAGCTCGGACGGCACTTTTCCGTATACGGCGATTCTGGGCAGGCCTATTACATCGCTGAGTTAGGCGATGCCTATGGGATAAATTGTATTCTTGAGGTGCGATATGGGACCCTTTGCGGTGATTCCGGTGACACCGGCGTTGTTGGCCAACCAATGGCTGGATCGGAAGTGGTCGAATCCCTCAGCTTCTTAGTTTGAACCTAGGTATACTTTCCCTTCATCTGGTTGATCATCTCTTAGTGTGATCCAGTCGCGCATCCAGCGAACGGAACCCCCAGTTGGGAAAAAGGTGCAGCCTACCCACTGTGTCCCTAAAGTCTACACTTTTCGGCTAAACCGGGATTAAACACTCCCGGCTTCGATGTGTGACATAATAGCGGAAGGTGACGCTGCTGAAAACACGTGTAGCAACATTCAGAGAGGTATAAATTAAATGAACTTTCCTAGTATTGTTCTTTTATCTTAGGCCTGTTATTATTATTTTTCTTCAACCTACTTGACTATTTGCAATATGAGCGCCTTTCTCTTCTATAAACCAAATTCTAACCCCGGCCGTTATTCGAGAAAAGAGCGTTTTAGCCTGCGATGCAATGCTTTTTCACCTGCTGGCTCGTCCAACAAGCAAGTGTATCTGAATGAAATGGAGCTGCACTCTTCTGTTGAACATATGGTTCCAAACATTAGTGGCGGGTCCGAATTATGCGAGATCCCTCCCAGTATGTCAATGATTGGTTCTATAAAGTGCTCTTGGATTTTATGGCTTTTCTAATATTTTCAAACAGTCGAGTCCATGCCTGCATCCCAAAGTGATTTGTTAGAGTGTCAGGAAGCTAGTGATAGCGTTAGCGTTACTTCTAGCATACATGATGACGAACACAATTCCTTGCATAGCCTGTTCTCTGAACCAGACACGAATAGTGAAGA